>NC_133335.1:210426627-210459127 GCF_042186555.1 Aquarana catesbeiana
AAACCTTTTTGTGACGACGCAGTCCACCTCCTCCATTTCCCCCCTCCCCCTCCCCCCTCCCATCCTTTTCCTTTTCCTCTCCCCCCTTCTGGTCTCCTCCCCCCCCTCCCTTTTCCTTCCTCCCCAACCCCCTTCTGTCTCCCCCTCTTCCTCTCCATTCCCTCCCCAACCCCTTCAATCCCCTTCCCCTCCCGTCCCTTTCCCCCCTCCCCCCCGTTTTCCTTACTTCTTCCCCTTCCCCTCCCCCCTCCCTCCTACTCACCCCTCCCCCCCGTCCTTTTTCCCCCCTTTTCTCCCTCCCTTTACCCTCCTTTTCCCTTTCCCTCTCCCCCCCTCTCCCTTTCCTTCCCAACCCCCTTTCCTCCTCCCTTCCCATGATCCTCCCCCTTCTCCCCCCCTCCCTTCCTCCCCCCTTCTCCCCCTCCCCGCCATTTCCCCCCTTTCCTCCTCCCCCTCTCGTCTCCACCCCCCCGTTACTGTATTGTGTCCACGTATCATCCACATGCATTTCCTCTTTGCTAATGATCCTTCTATATGTTAGACAGGTGACACTTCTGGTGTTATTACTCCCAGAAATGTATACATCAAATACTGTGTAGTTTTTGTGTTAATTTTATCATTTTTGTACATTATTGCTGTTCAGAAGTCTCGCTCTTTTTCACTCAGCGGTTCTGGTTTTGTGGCATCCCTTGTTCTCTCTCCCCCGACGGACATGTGTTTACCCTGGCAGGTTCACCTGCTTGCACGGCATAGTCTTGGATCACTTCGGTCCTTTTGAAGGCAGCGCAGTAGCACGGTCCTCGTGCACCTGCGCAGTGCGGGTAAACAGACCCGGCTACGTCAGACCCTGCCAACGGCGGCGCGCCTCTGACTTCCGGGTTGGGGAGCTCATTTAGCGCCCCCATTCGGACTGCTCTCTGAGCCTGATTGGACACCTTATGCTGGGCTGCTCCTTCGGATCACCTTCTCTCACAGGTGAGTAAGTCTGATGGCCAATTCTCTCATGCCCCTTTTCTCCTACACTTCTCTATCTGCAGGCTTGCTGGGATCTGTTATGGGTGGAGGGATGAGTCCCTACCATCCCCACACCTTTCCCCTCCGTTCCTTGTGCACTATTGTTCTCTCTAATCTATGTGCTGTTTTTCTCTCTCTTATCTACACACTCCGGCCAGCATCTGGCATCTTTCCCTCTTCACCCTTTATCTCTCTCCTTCCCTTTGTTTTCCTCCTTTCACTCCTATTAGCTGCCGACCGTTTAAGAATTGATCCCTTATCCTCTGTACATTACAGACCTGTTTGTCAGTGAGGGTTCCACTCATTGTACCTGGTCCTGCTTTATTGCACTCCCAAACTTGATTATTCATCACTCGTTTCTTCTGGGACCTCCCTCAATTGTCTACCAATTACATATGATATCCTGATACAGACAACCCATGCATTATTACCGATTGGCTAATTATGTGGTGAGTGCTTACATCTCTGCTTACTTGTTCCTAATATTGTCTATATTTTTACCACTGGACATTTTGGGTGAATTGGTATACTTTTTCTCTTTTTTTTCCTATTTTCTTTCTCCTTCCCGCTCTCTCTCTCTCCCTTTCCCCACTGTCACCCTTTCCCCTCTTCTCTTCTCTGTCTCCCTTTCCTTCTTTCTCCCCCCTGCCCCCTCTTTTTTCACCTCCCCAACTCCCTTGCCCTGTCCACTATTCCTCCCTTTCCTGTCCTACTCCTCCCCCACGTCCCCCCTCCTTCCCTCCCCCCTCCTCCCCTTTCTCCCCTCCCCCTCCCCTCTTTGTTCTTTCTTCCTTCTTCTTCTCCCTTCCCCTTTTTTCTTCCTTTCCCTCCCCTCCCCCCCCCCCCATTTAACCTCCCCTTCTTCCCCTCTTTCTCCCCCTCTCCTTTATTTTCATTCTTTCCATCACCCCTTTTTTTCTTTGCTCAGATTTCCATTCATTTCACCCGGGTGAGCACTCCCCTTACCCCACTTGTTCACTCGTATTTACATTTGGTTATTACTCATTTAACCAGAACCTGTCCACAATCCCCCGTGTCCGCCGTGGTGAGATTTGTATGGGGTCCCACTTTCCCATTGAATCCGTCTGAGCTGGTGAGCCAGTCTTCTATCTTGTTACTATTTTTGTATGGTGTTTATTATCCTCCTTGCTGTGTATTTTTTATCCTTGTCTAAACTAAAGTTTATCCATTTTAGACCTATCCCTCCTGAAGAAGCGGTTCTAACCGCGAAACCGGTTGAGGAAACAATCCTATATACCCCTCTGTACAAGAAACCTTACGGTTTTATCCGTTAATGTTTATGTCAAGTGTGGTGTATTTAATTTGTTTTAGTATGCTATATATGTACTATTTTGTATAAAATGGTTTGTAATTATTAAAGTTTATATTTTTTTTCATATTTTTTCTTACTTTCATGTCATTAACAAATGCCGAGATAGTCCCAACCTCCAATCCATAGGGTGTATGCATGGTTAGGCAAGTGACAGCTGCTGTCTCCACGGCTCCACTTCTATATCTTTCCAAGTTTGTCCAATCGGGATGATGGCATTGATTTCTGAGTTTTACAATCATTGACTTAACTGAGGCCATACTCATTCTTTAGAATTGCATTCAAATCTAATTCATTTTCGAAATCAATTTTAGTTTATTTGAAATTTGAATTTTGGAAGATGGTTGTATTCTTTCTATTCCACTCTATTCTATTGTTGTTTTCTAGTCTATTCTTTTATTTTCTGTTCTATTCTTTTCTTTTCTGTTATATTCTGTTCTTTTCTATTCTATTTGAATTCATATTTAATCTATTCAAAATTTAGAATTTCGAAAAACAGTTATATTGTTATATTCTTTCTATTTTATTCTATTCTTTTCTATTGTTTATTCTATTCTATTTTTTTCAATTCTATTTTTTTTCTATTATAGTTACATAGTTGCATAGTAGGTGAGGTTGAAAAAAGACACAAGTCCATCAAGTGCAACCTATGATTATATTCTTTTCTATTATTTTCTTTTCTTATTTTGTTTTATTTATTTTCTATTCTATTCAAATTTGACTTTATTCTTTTCGAAACTCAAATTTCAGAAAAAGGTTATATTTTTTCTATTTTATTCTATTCAATTTTTTTCATCTATTCTATTCTTTTTTTCTATCCTTTTCTATTGTATTCAAATTCTAATTTATTCTATTTGAAATTTTATTTTCAGAACATGGTTATATTCTTTCTATTTTATTCTATATTCTATTCTATTCCTTTATTTTCTATTCTATTTTATTCTGTTCTTTTATTTACTAGTCTTTTTTTGTTCTGTTTTACTTCATTCTTTTCTATTCTTTTATTTTCTATTCTATCCCTTTATTTTCTATTCAATTTTTTTATTCTGTTATTTTCTATTATGTTCTGTTTTACTCTATTATAGTCTATTCTTTTATTCTTTATTTTATTCTTTTCCATTCTATTCTGTGCTGTTCCTTTATTTTCTATTCTATTTTCATTTCTTTGGAAATTCAAATTAGATTTGAAAACTATTCGAATTCAAAAACTATTTGAATTCAAATTCGAAAACTTTTCAAATTTGAATTTTCATCTGAAATTTAGTTTCGTTATTTCGGATTAATTTAAATTTGTTAAAATTTTAAATTTTGTTTGAATTTAATATCGAAACGAAACGAACCGCACATGTCTATTCTCAACCTCTTTTTAGTCAAGGCAGCTTTAAAACTTTACATTTCTGTACAATCTCAAGAGAGAACCCAAATTTTCCACTTCTTAATAAGTGATTGAACAGTACTGACTGGCATATTCAAGGCTTTGGATATCTTTTTATATACTTTTTCATCTTTATAAAGTTTCATTACCTTGTTACGCAGGTCTTTTGACAGTTCTTTTCTCCTCCCCCATGGCTCAGTATCTAGCCTGCTTGGTGCATCCACGAGAGCTAACAAACTCATTGACTATTTATACACAGACACTTATTGCAATTTAAAAAGCCCCAGATGTGGGAAATTAACCTTAATTGCCATTTTAACCGGTGTGTGTCACCTTGCATGTTTTTACCAAGGCTAAACATTCCAGTGTATGTAAACTTTTGATCAGGGCCGTTTGGGTGATTTCTGTTCCAGTTCAGTGGGTAAAATAAGTATTTGATCCCCAAGCAAAACATGAGTTAGTACTTGGTGGAGACATTTCTTGTAGTTGGTTACCAGGTTTGCACACATCTCAGGAGGGATTTTGGTCCACTCTTCTTTACAGATCTTCTCTAAATCCTTAAGGTTTCTTGGCAGTCTCTTGGCAACTCGGGGTTTCAACTCCCTCCATAAATTTTCTATAGGATTAAGGTCTGGAGACTGGCTAGGTCACTCCATGACCTTAATGTGCTTCTTCTTCAGCCACTCCTTTGTTGCCTTGGCTTTATGTTTTGGGTCATTGTCATGCTGGAAGACCCACCTTGACTCATCTTCAGTGTTCTGGCTGAGGAAGAAGGTTCTCATCCAAGATTTTACAATACATAGTCAGCATTTTTCTTCCTCAAAACATGACGAGTCCCCCCTCCTCAAGAAGGCACATGTACAGTCATGCCAATGAACATTTAAACGATTCAGAGAAGGTTTGGGTGAAAGTGCAGTGGTCAGATAAGACCAAAATTGAGCTCTTTATCATTAACTTGACTTGGTGGAAGAAAAATGCTGACTATGTCCCTAAGAACTACAGTCAAGCACAGAGGTTGAAACATTATGCTTTGGGGCTGTTTCTCTGCTAAAGGTAAAGGCCGACTTTACTGCATTGAGGGGCCAATGGACTGGGCCATGTATTGTAAAATCTTGGATGAAAACTAGACATGTGTACACTGAAATATTTTGTTTCTGAATTTTGGTTTCGTCCGGAAAATAAATTTATTTAGTTACTCCCAAAATTCATTTTTATTCATTTCGTTTTAATAAAAAATGCATTCGTAAGAAAATCCGAATTAAGGTCGAATCTGTCAGTTGAAGGCTTATGGTGTCTACGGATGTTCTAAGAAGATTAGACAAAGCAGCTAAACTGTGCGACGCCGCGATCGTACATTTCCGGTCGAAGGCTCCGCCCACAAGCTATAGTAGAATTCTAATGTTGTCTGAGTAGTAATAATTATAATTAATAATTATTATTACTAGTTAAACAACATTAGAATTCTTCTCTAGCCTATTGGCGGAGCATTTGACCGTAAATGTCCGCTCGCAGCGATCGTAAGTCTTTAGCTTCTTCGTCGAATCTTCATGTCTCTATAATGTCGAATCTTTTCTCTCTATGTTGAACAATCTTGGACTAATAGAGTTAGGTTAGGCACATTCGACTGCAGGTTCGATAGACACAGATCGCTATTGTCACCGTCATGTCGAATCTTCTATCTATGTATATCGAACTGTTGTCACAACTATACGAAAATATAATGGATACGAAAATAAAGCATTTTTTTATTTCGGATTCTGCGCGTTCATTAACGTTTTGTTAAAACGAACACGAAAATCCCTGAAATTCAGACGAAAATGCATTCGGAAGATAACGAATGCACATGTCTAATGAAAGACTTCCCTCAGCCAGAACACTGAAGATGGGTCATGGATGGGTCTTCTAGCATGACAATGATCCAAAACATACCACCAAGGCAACAAAGGAGTGACTCAAGAAGAAGCACATTAAGGTCATGGAGTGGCCTAGGTGGGTTTCAGACCTTAATCCTATAAAAAAATTATGGAGGGAGTTGAAACCTCGAGTTGCCAAGAGACAGCCAAGAAACCTTAAGGATTTAGAGAAGATCTGTAAAGAAGTATGGACCAAAATCCCTCCTGAGATGTGTGCAAACCTGGTAACCAACTACAAGAAATGTTTTACCTCTGTGCTTGCCAACAAGGGTTTCTCCACCAAGTACTAAGTCATGTTTTGCTTGGGGATCAAATACTTATTTTACTCGAGTTGCCAAGAGAAAGCCAAGAAACCTTAGAGATTTAGAGAAGATCTGTAAAGACGAGTGGACCAAATATCCTCCTGAGAAATCTGATAACCAACTAAAAGAAACGTCTTACCTCTATACTTGCCAACAAGGGTTTCTCCACCAAGTACTAAGCCATGCTTTGTTTGAGGATTAAATACGTATTTTACTCACTGTACTTCAACTCAGTTTATAGCATTTGTTTTATGTGTTTTTTTTTCCTGGATTTTTGGTTGATATTCTGTCTCTATCATTTAAAAAACACCTATGATAAAAATGATAGACCTTTAATTTCTTTGTAGGTGGACAAACTTCCAAAATCTGCAGGGGATCAAATAATTATTTTCCCCACTGTATGTGATACTTAAATTAAAGACAATTTTTTGGCATGATCAGTCATATTTTCAATATTAATGCAAAAATGTCATGATTTCTGCCAGGGTATGCAAACTTTTGAGCACAACTGGATATCAATATTGTATATATACCGTATTTATCGGCGTATAACACGCACCGGCGTATAACACGCACCTCAATTTAGGAGGGAATTTTAAGGAAAAAAAACTTTTAGGAGGGAAGTTGAAGGGAAAAAAACTTACATTTAAATGCCCATCATTGCAGCCTTCTCAGTGCAGCCTTGCCCCAGTCCAGCCTTGCCCAGTGCAGCCTTGTCAGTGCAGCCTTGTCAGTGCAGCCATGTCAGTGCAGCCTTGCCAGTGCAGCCTTGCCAGTGCAGCCATGTCAGTGCAGCCTTGCTAGTGCAGCCATGTCAGTGCAGCCATGTCAGTGCAGCCTTGCTAGTGCAGCCATGTCAGTGCAGCCATGTCAGTGCAGCCTTGCCAGTGCAGCCATGTCAGTGCAGCCTTGCCAGTGCAGCCTTGCCAGTGCAGCCATGTCAGTGCAGCCTTGCTAGTGCAGCCATGTCAGTGCAGCCATGTCAGTGCAGCCTTGCTAGTGCAGCCATGTCAGTGCAGCCATGTCAGTGCAGCCTTGCTAGTGCAGCCATGTCAGTGCAGCCATGTCAGTGCAGCCATGTCAGTGCAGCCTTCCCCAGTGTCCAGTCCAGCCTTGCCCCAGTCCAGCCTTACCCCAGTCCAGCCTTGCTGAAGCCTGTGAGCTTCAAAATCGCCGACCGCGATTTGAAAATGGCGCCGCCGGCACCGAAATACACAGATCTTCTCGGCGGCTCTCGTTTACTTTCGGTTCCACTCGGACGGTGAGCGGAGCTATCCGAAACTAGCCGAGTATACTCGGCTAGGTTCGGGCGGCGCTCGAGTGTAACCGAAAGCCGCCGAGAAGAGCCGAGGACCGGCACTGTGTATTTCGGCGCCGGCGGCGCCATTTTCAAATCGCGGTCAGCGATTTTTTAATTCTGACAGGTCAGGATCGCAGGGGATCGGCGTATAACACGCACCCGCGATTTTCCCCTTATTTTAAGGGGAAAAAATTGCTTGTTATACGCCGATAAATACGGTAATTGCATGTGTGTATTTAGCTTCAGCTTTGATAAATGCATAGTACAAGAGCAGGTATAGTGTGCATTTTTTCTTAATATTGTCCTTTCACTGACTTTTAGTAGTCTGTACAGGGCACGCCATTCTAGCCTCCTGTTATCAGTGACTCACATGATTGTGAGACATTCCTCTAAGACCTCTTGCCACCTCCTCCCACAGAGGAAGAACTCTCTTTCTTCTTCTCATTGTGTCATGGCACATTAACCTACGAACAATGGTGATCACACACAAGCTTAGATCTCATGGTGGAAATATGAAATATCGGCAGAAATACGTTTGAGTCACAGATCATTGAGGACATTTTCAAAAAGAGATCCCTTTTATCTGCTCCAGCTACAGCAATGAATGGTTCACCACATTAAACACTCTACTGCGTGCTTGGTTCTAAAAGAGAAAATGATGACCGAAAAAGGAAAAAAAAAAAAATATTGTTACATAGAGACCTTTATTCTCTTCTCCCCATACTAAAATCTCAAGTCAGTGCTATGAGATTAAATTTCATTTGGACAATTCCAGCGTTTTCTGATGACTTTGTGTGTGCACAAATCAGAATAAGACAATGAGATGGTTGGTCTAGTTGTAATTAGAGGAAAAGAAGTCTACTGACAATTGAATACTGTAGAGAAGGAGACAAGGTGCGCCAATCTAAGTGCAATATCAAAACATAATTTAATGAAATAAATAAAAACAAACAGCCAAATGGCTACTCACAATGATTCAGTTAAAATCAGGCACATAAAAGCATGTAGATAGCCCAGAGATGTCATGTCAGCTGCTCACAGTGCAGGATCCGAAAGGTGTACCAGGGCACAAGGGGCAAGGCTGTCCACAGTGATGTGATCCTCGGCTGGTAGATACTAGGCGGTGGGGAGGGGGATAAACCCAGATGTCCGCAAGGTGAAGCCGGCGTGTGATCGAGCACCAAAAACCAGGAACAGGAAACAGGAACCGGATGAGGACCAGTGTGAAGCGCACCTGACACTGCAGAGAGAGCAACGGAAGTGTCGTATCGACGTGTCAGATGACGCGTTTCAATGCATACGCATTTTCTTCAGATCTAATAGGCTGATGGAGTGAGCATCATTTATATAGGAGAGCTGGAGACTGTCTCTGCGCGACGGCGTCACCAGGAACAGAAAATACTAGCAATGTTAAAGGAAATCATTATAAGGACAACAACAAATGATGGTACAGATAATGTATTGAACTAGACTGATGGAAATACATACCTAAAGCTAGAGAAAAGTAGAAAAATAGGTGCATGAAGATAAACAATTAAATATAAAATAAAGAATAAGATGGTGAGATTCGATGATAATAGGAAAAGAAAAAGAAAAAGTGCTTAGAGAAAAGATGTGAATATATGGGGATAAAAATGAGAATAAAAAAAGTAAAAGTAAATAGAGGTAAAAATAATAGAAGAATGGACTGAATAATGAAAATTATATGTATAAAAATGAACTGAGAAATAAAAATAAAAATAAAAGTAAAAATAAAAGTAAAAAATAAAAATAAAAATAGAAAATAAAGAAATAATGAAAAATAAAAAACGAAAATAAAAATGAAAATAAAAATAAAAATAGAAATAAAATGAAATAAAATAAAAATAAAAAATGATGAAAATATGGTGATATTATAGATGAAAAAATATATGAAAAAGTATAAATATATATATAAAAATATGAAAAATGTATAAATATGAAAAAATATATATATATAAAGAAAGTAAATAAAATAAGCTAGTAAGGGGAGAGCAAATATACAAGGAATAACCATGTATATGGAATGCTAATTATAGATGCTGAGGAGACCTAAAGCAAGAAGGGATTAAAAAACATAGGGAGGGTGGGCCAACAAGATGATGAACTAAGCATAAAAAGCAAAATAAAATAAAAAGAAAAAGAAGGGGTAAAGGCTGAAAGAACACACACATGGCATTCGTAAATATGTGTGTCTGTGAAAAAAAGAACAAAAATGAGAATATGGAAAATCAGTAAGTGCAGTGTGGAAAAATAGACTAAAGGGGGGAGGGGAAAAAAAAGGGGGGGGGGGAACTATAGGGCCTAGAAAACATAATAATGAATTAACAGCACAAGTTTTGTATAATATACATCTGAAAACACTACGAAATCAGAAATAATGATACTCAAAGAACATATCATAGGGGTAATTTCAAAGGAGAAAAAAAAGGAACAGAGATCATGTTATATAACTGTATTAATCCCTATTTCTTCGTTGAGGCCATTAGGTGTCATGCTATTTAATGTATATATCCAGAAAGTTTCTTGCCTACATAGGCGTTGAAATCTTTCTGCTGGAGAAAAATGATCTGGTATAGATTCTATGACCCACACATTTAGATCAGAGATGTTTTGTTGATGGTGAGTAGTAAAATGGCGGGCAGTACTGATCTAAATGTGTTGGTCATAGAATCTATACCAGATCATTTTTCTCCAGCAGAAAGATTTCAACGCCTATGTAGGCAAGAAACTTTCTGGATATATACATTAAATAGCATGACACCTAATGGCCTCAACGAAGAAATAGAGATTAATACAGTTATATAACATGATCTCTGTTCCTTTTTTTTCTCCTTTGAAATTACCCCTATGCTATGTCTTTGAGTATCATTATTTCTGATTTTGTAGTGTTTTCAGATGTATATTATACAAAACTTGTGCTGTTAATTCATTATTATGTTTTCTAGGACCTATAGTCTCCCCCCCCCTTTTTTTCCCCTCCCCCCTTTAGTCTATTTTTCCACACTGCACTTACTGATTTTCCATATTCTCATTTTGTGTTCTTTTTTTCACAGGCACACATATTTACAAATGTCATGTGTGTGTTCTTTCAGCCTCGACCCTTCTTTTTATTTTTATTTTATTTTGCTTTTTATGCTTGGTTCATCTTCTTGTCGGCCCACCCTCCCTATGTTTTTTATTCACTTCTTGCTTTAGGTCTCCTCAGCATCTATAATTAGCATTCCATATACATGGTTATTCCTTGTATATTTGCTCTCCCCTTACTAGCTTATTTTATTTACTTTCTTTATATATATATATATATATATTCATATATATATACATTTTTCATATTTTTATATATATTTATACTTTTTCATATATTTTTTCATCTATAATATCACCATCTTTTCATCATTCTTTATTTTTATTTGATTTTATTTCTATTTTTATTTTCATTTTTTATTTTTTTTATTTCTTTATTTTCTATTTTTATTTTTTACTTTTATTTTTATTTCCCAGTTCAATTTTTTACATATAATTTTCATTATTCAGTCCATTCTTCTATTATTTTTACCTATATTTACTTTTACTTTTTTATTCTCATTTTTATCCCCATATATTCACATCTTTTCTCTAAGCACTTTTTCTTTTTAGTTTCCTATTATCATCGAATCTCACCATCTTATTCTTTATTTTATATTTAAGTGTTTATCTTCATGCACCTATTTTTCTACTTTTCTCTAGCTTTAGGTATGTATTTCCATCAGTCTAGTTCAATCCATTATCTGTACCATCATTTGTTGTTGTCCTTATAATGATTTCCTTTAACATTGCTAGTATTTTCTGTTCCTGGTGACGCCGTCGCGCAGAGACAGTCTCCAGCTCTCCTATATAAATGATGCTCACTCCATCAGTCTATTAGATCTGAAGAAAATGCGGATCTATTGAAATGCGTCATCTGACACGTCGATACGACACTTCCGCTGCTCTCTCTGCAGTGTCAGGTGCGCTTCACGCTGGTCCTCATCCGGTTCCTGTTTCCTGTTCCTGGTTTTTGGTGCCCGATCACACGCCGGCTTCACCTTGCGGACATCTGGGTTTATCCCCCTCCCCACTGCCTAGTATCTACCAGCCGAGGATCACGTCACTGTGGACAGCCTTGCCCCTTGCGCCCTGGTACACCTTTCGGATCCTGCACTGTGAGCAGCTGACATGACATCTCTGGGCTATCTACATGCTTTTATGTGCCTGATTTTAACTGAATCATTATGAGTAGCCATTTGGCTGTTTGTTTTTATTATCTTCATTAAAATATGTTTTGATACTGCACTTAGATTGGCGCACCTTGTCTCCTCTACATTGCCTTCCAGAGTTTTGCTTCGACTCCCAAGGGAGCAGCCGCTGGTGTCTAGTATCATCCTCATTTGATTTTTTGTATTATCCTGCTATTTGGGACTTCCTAGCCATAGCGTACGTATGCACTTTGTTTTAGCACTACCTATATGTTTTATTGCAGCCCCATACGGTCTCTTTTTGGACATTGTGGACATTTGGGACTTTATTTTTATTTTTAATTTTATTCTTATTTTTATTGTTCTCTTTGCATGTTTTGGTGACATCTTGCGCCATTTCCTCTTTTTTTATATTGACAATTGAATATTAAAATATGTATGGAAATATGTGCACAAAAGTGTATTACAATATTGTGTGCAAATAAAAATATAAATATATACCAATGTGCAATCCTAAAATTTCACATTTGAAAATATAAATCATTCCCAATACAGCCCTTGTAATAGGAGACTAAGTAATAATAAATATCAAAAATGCAAAAAAAGTGAAAAAAAACACAGTCCCGATGATAAGTGCTTATTCAACTAAAGCAAATAAAATATGTGTTGCTAAATTCGTGCTTAATTATTAAAATATGTATGTATGATGGAAAAATGACCAACTCTCCAGCATATGAGTGCATCACCCAAAAATCATACAAACATTTTGTCAGCACTTAAAGTAAACCTTTTCTGAGTGAACGGTGGGGCTCCATTGCTGACCTTCTTGTACCAATGCTACCTGCCTGGCTTTAATGCTGCCCCTCTGCTGTCAGAAGCTTTCAGAATCACTGACCTGGAAAATAAATGCCTTTATTAAAAATCCATTGATGAAGTTAATTTATAGTATGGGAGCTGTTTTATGTGTCCAAGGACTTGAAAAAAAAATATATATGTATACTGTATATTGTGTGTATATATATATATATATGTGTATATATATATATATATATATATATATATGTGTGTGTATTTATTTTTTATTAATATTTAATTTAATATTTATTTTTTTATTAATAAAATAATATCCTGCTAGATTTTGAATGTAGGGTGACAAATGTGCGAAGATGTACAACAATTATTATTAAAATTAATATTTTTATTAATGGAACTGTATCTGACGGTCACATTATTAAATAGATGACACTACAGACTGATTACAGCCTCCAAAAGAAGGGACATGACAGTTGTCACCAGAAGGAGTGTCCCCATTGGATGAATCTTATTTATACAACTCTGAAATTTCCCTCACTTGCAGTCCAATAGAGGGAGTGAATTTCTCTAATGTGGGCATAAAAAGCTGGAAAAAAACACTCTATCCAAAACAATAAAGAAAATATGGGCCATATATACACTCTAATTTTGTCTCCCCGTTGATGCCAATGCATTTCACCTAATTAATGAAATTTCTCTGAAATCCACTGATTTTTTTTTTTATTATTATTATTTTGGGGTAATGGAAATGCTAAAACTAGCTCATCCTTAGTAAATTATTTTTTTGTGATCATAATACTTGAACAAAAATAAAAATAAACAAGCACTACATGATAAATAATGACCACACATTTTCTTTTTGAGAGCATTACTACATGGGAACTACGAACTTCAACCTCAATGGTCATCGATTTTATGTTAAAGAGGTTGTCCATTTTTATGTCAGAGAATGAATTAAGAGAATGACAGTTATTCCGTTTTACAGATCTGACTTAATAATATATCGTATGTATATATATTTGTTTTTTTTTTTGTATCTTTTCTCTCTTTTTCAGTCTTTCGCATCACTATTGACTTTGAAGTAGTTTTGTTTTTACTCGTAAATTGAAACTCTCTCCTTTCTGAAACAAAACCATTTCATTTCAGATTAGAGGGGTATACCTATAGGGACTTTCCTATACAGTATGAGTTATATGTTAGACTGATGTTTTAAAAAAAAATTTCTATTAAAATTAGAAATTTAATTTAGCTTGTAAATTGGTCTAAAACTTTAGTTTATGGAGAATATTTAGCCTTTTCAATGTATTTTTAGATAAACGTATAAAATAGATCATCTAATCTTATCACTAGGTATTAGCTCTTTAAAGGGCAACTTCACTTTTAGTGCAGACTTGCCTGGCACTGCCTATTTTATTAAATAAATTATTAGAGATTATTATTAGAGATTATATTAGAGTTAATTTACAAGGAGTAAAGATTGTTCACTTTGAAAATAGTAAATAAGCTTAAACTGTGTTTATTTTGCAAATGAAACAAAAAAAAAAAAAAAAAAAGATTTTTGTTAACATATGATTGGTTGCTTGAAATAACCATGGCTTTATCTTTTTACTATGCTATAGGCCATGTGAACATTCTCTATTCTCCTGTTAAATCAATGCCAATGTCTAATAGTATACATACAGGCAAATGTTTCATATTTTATGCGTGTGTACTCATTGGTCAGTAGGGATGAGCCGAACACCCCCCGGTTCGGTTCTCACCAGAACCCGCGAACGGACCGAAAGTTCGCACGAACGTTAGAACCCCATTGACGTCTATGGGACTCGAACGTTCGAAATCAAAAGTGCTCATTTTAAAGGCTAATTTGCATGGTATTGTCCTAAAAAGGGTTTGGGGACCCGGGTCCTACCCCAGGGGACATGTATCAATGCAAAAAAAACTTTTAAAAACGTCCGTTTTTTCGGGAGCAGTGATTTTAATGATGCTTAAAGTAAAAAAAAAAAAAGTGAAATATTCCTTTAAATATCGTACCTGGGGGGTGTCTATAGTATGCGTGTAAAGTGACGCGTGTTTCCCATGTTTAGAACAGTCCCTGCACCAAATGTCATTTTTAAAGGAAAAAATCTCATTTAAAACTGCTTGCGGGTTTAATGTCATGTCGGGTCATGGCAATATGGATGAAAATCAGTGAGACAAACGGCATGGGTACCCCCCAGTCCATTACCAGGCCCTTTGGGTCTTGTATGGATATTAAGGGGAACCCCGCACCCAAATTAAAATAAGGAAAGGTGTGGGGCCACCAGGCCCTATATACTCTGAACAGCAGTATACAGGCGGTGCAAACAAGACAGGGACTGTAGGTTTGTTGTTAAGTAGAATCTGTTTGTAATTTTGAACATTTTTAACGTGTTTAGCTCCAGCCAAAAAATCTTTTCTAAGCTTTTTGGAAAACATAGGGAAGGGTTATCACCCCTGTGACATTTGTTTTGCTGTCTTTCCTCCTCTTCAGAAGATTTCACCTCACTTTTTTGTCCCAATGAAAAATGTTTTTTTGAAAATTTGGGTTTTTTTGTGGAACAAGGATTGGAAAGCATCAGTGGAAAGGAGAAATTGTTTTCCCATATTAACTCTTACAGGAGAGAATTTCCCTTCCTAGGGGTAGATTTCATCTCACTTCCTGTTGTCTCCTTCCGTTTGCAAGTAGGAGTCGTTTGTAAGTTAGATGTTTGAAAGTAGGGTCCTGCCCTATATACTCAGCAGAAATTTGGGCCTTAGGTGTTGCTGTGGCCACAACACTGTAAGCCCTCACAGGGCCCTGCTGTGAAATATTAGATCAAGAATTGTAATTACATGCCCCTGTTGAACAGGAGCTGAAAAATTAGGCCTTAGGCACTGGTGCTGGTGCCACAACACTGCAACCCCTCACAGACACTCTAGTTGGAACGCAGGAACGAGCCCTGCTGCAAAGTATTGCTTCAAAAATTGTAATTACACGCCCCTGTTAGACAGGGGCAGAAAAATTGGGCCTTAGGCACTGGTGCTGGTGCCACAACACTGCAACCCCTCACAGACACTCTAGTTGGAACGCAGGAACGAGCCCTGCTGCAAAGTATTGCATCAAAAATTGTAATTACACGCCCCTGTTAGACAGGGGCAGAAAAATTGGGCCTTAGGCACTGGTGCTGGTGCCACAACACTGCAACCCCTCACAGACACTCTAGTTGGAACGCAGGAATGAGCCCTGCTGCAAAGTATTGCATCAAAAATTGTAATTACACGCCCCTGTTAGACAGGGGCAGAAAAATTGGGCCTTAGGCACTGGTGCTGGTGCCACAACACTGCAACCCCTCACAGACACTCTAGTTGGAATGCAGGAACGAGCCCTGCTGCAAAGTATTACATCAAAAATTGTAATTACACGCCCCTGTTAAACAGGGGCTGAAAAATTGTGCCTTAGGCACTGGTGGTGGCGCCCAGAACCAAAAATGTTCTTACAAGCTATCAGCGTGATGATTGAGGAGGAAGAGGATAATTACTCAGGGATAGTCACTCAGCATCAGCATAGGCAGTCTTTGAAGGGATCTGAGATTTCAAAAAAAATTATTCGGTTACATCAGCATCAGGTGCTTGGTAGCTGGTGGTGATCCAAGACTCATTCATTTTTATGAAGGTCAGCCGATCGACCGAGTCGGTGGACAGACGCACCCTGTGATCGGTTACCACGCCTCCAGCAGCACTGAAAGTGCGTTCCGAAAGAACGCTGGATGCAGGACAGGCCAGTAGCTCAATTGCATACTGTGCAAGCTCTGGCCAGTGATCCATCCTCAAGACCCAGTAACCCAGAGGATTTTTGGTGGGAAAGGTGTCCAAGTCTGATCTTGCCCCTAGGTATTCCTGCACCATGTAAAACAGACGCTGGCGATGGTTGCTGGAACCGATCATACCTTGGGGCTGCGGACCAAAAAATTGTCTGAACGCATCGGTCAGACGGCCACCTTCTCCACCGCTCCTTCTTTGACTGACCGAAGCCTCAGCAACACGTTGTCCAGAAACAGGAGTTTGTAACCTCCCAGTCTCTGGGAACGCGTTGCACAGACCTTTCTGCAAGGCCTCCCGAAGATGTTTCATCCTCTGCTCCCTCTGCGATGGCAAGATAAGGTCCGCAACCTTACCCTTGTAACGTGGATCAAGGAGGGTTGCCAGCCAGTATTGGTCCTTCTCCTTGATACCACGAATACGAGGATCCTTACGCAGGCTTTGCAGGATCAGGGAGGCCATGCAGCGTAGGTTTGCTGAGGCATTCGGTCCGGAGTCCTCTGGGTCACTAAGAACGACATGGTCCGCAGCCACCTCCTCCCAGCCACGTACAAGTCCATGTGTTTCTTGGGACTGATCCCTTAAAGACTGCTGCTGATGCTGAGTGCCAGGCTCCACCTCCATACTGACACAATCTTCCTCCTCCTCCTCTTCCTCCTCGTCCTCTTCCTGTGTGATCAGCGGGCACGCAGGAACACTGTCTGGATAAAGGGGGCCTTGAGAGCTAAGGAAGTCCTCCTCTTCCTGCCTCTGTTCTGCCTCAAGTGCCCTGTCCATTATTCCACGCAGCGTGTGCTCCAACAGGTGGACAAGGGGGACAGTGTCACTGATGCATGCACTGTCACTGCTCACCATCCTCGTGGCCTCCTCGAATGGTGACAGGACAGTGCATGCATCCCTGATCATGGCCCACTGGCGTGGGGAAAAAAAACCAAGCTCCCCTGACCCTGTCCTGGTGCCATAGTCGCACAGGTACTCATTGATGGCCCTCTGCTGCGTGTGCAGCCGCTGCAGCATGGCCAACGTTGAGTTCCACCTGGTGGGCATGTCACAGATTAGGCGGTTCTTGGGCAGGTTAAACTCCTTTTGGAGGTCCGTCAGCCGAGCACTGGCATTATATGACCGGCGGAAATGCACACAGACTTTCCTGGCCTGCCTCAGGACATCCTGTAAGCCCGGGTACCTGCCCAAGAACCGCTGCACCACCAAGTTAAGGACGTGAGCCAAACAGGGCACATGGGTCATTTGTCCCTGTCGGAGGGCAGAGAGGAGGTTGGTGCCATTGTCGCAAACCACCATTCCTGCCTTAAGTTGGCGTGGCGTCAACCACCTCTGAACCTGCCCCTGCAGAGCTGACAGAACCTCTGCCCCAGTGTGGCTCCTGTCCCCCAAGCACACCAGCTCAAGCACCGCATGGCATCTTTTGGCCTGCGTACTTGCGTAGCCCCTTGAAGGCCTACGGAGCACCGCTGGTTCCGAGGAAGAGGCCATGGAGGAAGAAGAAGAGGAGGGGGTGGAGGAGAGAGGTGTGTCACAATCAGCATTTTGGAGGCGTGGTGGCGGAACAACCTCCAACACTACTGCACCTTGTCCTGCATCCTTCCCAGCTGCCAGCAGAGTCACCCAATGCGCCGTGAAACTTAGGTAACGTCCCTGTCCATGCCTGCTGGACCATGAGTCAGCGGTAATATGCACCTTACCGCTGACCGCCCTGTCCAGCGAGGCATGGACATTGCCTTCCACATGCCGGTAGAGAGCCGGAATCGCCTTCCGTGAGAAAAAGTGGCATTTGGGTACCTGCCACTGAGGAACCGCACATTCCACAAACTCACGGAAGGGGGCAGAGTCTACCAACTGAAAAGGCAGCAGTTGAAGTGCTAGCAATTTTGCCAAGCTAGCATTCAACCGCTGGGCATGTGGATGGCTGGGAGCAAACTTCTTTCGGCGGTGCAGCAGCTGGGGCAGGGAAATTTGCCTGGTACAATCTGATGTCGGTGTACCAAAAGCAGATTGCCCACAAGTACTTGGCTGTGACACACCTAATTCTACACCTTCATTCCTCTCACTGCAGGTCTCAGAGAGGACTGAAGGTCTAGTGGGGTTGGAAATCTCAGCTGATGAGGAGCAAGGAGAGATCCTCTTTGTTCTTTGGTGTGGGTCTTTTAGATACGCTTGCCAACGAACTGCATGGCAGGTCAACATATGTCTGGTCAAGCATGTGGTACCCAAGCGGGAGGTGTTTTGGCCACGCGAGATACGCTTGAGACATATGTTGCAAATAGCAGCGGTGCGATCTGATGCACTCGTCTCAAAAAAGGCCCACACCAAAGAACTTTTTGAATAACGCGCAGAGACTGCAGCGCCCTGCACATGTGGAGCTTTGGGGTGTGATGCAGTCAATGTGCTGCCCTTAGGCTGGCCCCTGGAGGGCATCCTGCCTCGTTGGTGATGTGCCGCCGCCTCCTCCTCCTCCTCCTCCTCCTCCTCTCTCCTATCAGGCACCCACGTTGAGTCAGTGACCTCATCATCCCCTCCCTCCTCATCACTGGAGCAAACCTGGCAGTATGCTGCAGCAGGGGGAGCATGACTGCCAGATTGCTGTCCTTCTTGGGCACCCCCTCTGTCCGTGCTCATGTTACTGCCTTCATCGAGCTCAGTATCGTCATCAGAGCCTTCCAAACGCTGGGCATCCTCCTGGAGCATGTACCCAACACTGTGGTCAAACAGTTCGAGGGAATCCTCATGAGGACATGGTGGAGCTAGGGAAGGAGTCACTGATGACATTGAGCTGAGGGAAGAGGCCGCTGCTTTGCCAGACAAAGCACCCTGGGCATGGGTGAGAGAGGATGAGGAGGATGAGGACGGCTTGGTCATCCACTCGACCAAGTCTTCCGCATGTTGCGGCTCAACACGGCCAGCTGCCGAAAAAAAGGCCAAGCGTGTCCCATGGCCACGTGCTGATGAGGATGCACCGTCTCCACGACCAGCACTAGACACAGAGCCTGCTTGCCCTCTCTTATTGGCTTGTGACTGTCTGCCTCTCCTTCTTGGCCTTCCAGACATACTAATGGCCTGTAGCTGCACTAAGCTGGGATAGAACACCTGTAATTTTCTTCAGGTAGCTTTATATACTGTAACCAGACAAGCCTGCCTGTCAGTAGGAAGATAACAGGAACGGATCTAGCTGAACACTGTGAGCAGGACGCACTGTACTAAATGTAAATAGTCTAGCTGCCTGACCGTGGTACTAATAGGATCAAATAGAACACCTGTAATTTTCTTCAGGTAGCTTTATATACTGTAACCAGACAAGCCTGCCTGTCAGTAGGAAGATAACAGGAACGGATCTAGCTGTACACTGTGAGCAGGACGCACTGTACTAAATGTAAATAGTCTAGCTGCCTGACCGTGGTACTAATAGGATCAAATAGAACACCTGTAATTTTCTTCAGGTAGCTTTATATACTGTAACCAGACAAGCCTGCCTGTCAGTAGGAAGATAACAGGAACGGATCTAGCTGAACACTGTGAGCAGGACGCACTGTACTAAATGTAAATAGTCTAGCTGCCTGACCGTGGTACTAATAGGATCAAATAGAACACCTGTAATTTTCTTCAGGTAGCTTTATATACTGTAACCAGACAAGCCTGCCTGTCAGTAGGAATTTAACAGGAATGGATCTAGCTGAACACTGTGAGCAGGACGCACTGCACTAAATGTAAATAGTCTAGAAGATAACAGGAACGGATCTAGCTGAACACTGTGAGCAGGACGCACTGCACTAAATGTAAATAGTCTAGAAGATAACAGGAACGGATCTAGCTGAACACTGTGAGCAGGACGCACTGCACTAAATGTAAATAGTCTAGAAGATAACAGGAACGGATCTAGCTGAACACTGTGAGCAGGACGCACTGCACTAAATGTAAATAGCAGGAACGGATCTAGCTGAACACTGTGAGCAGGACGCACTGCACTAAATGTAAATAGTCTAGAAGATAACAGGAACGGATCTAGCTGAACACTGTGAGCAGGACGCACTGCACTAAATGTAAATAGCAGGAACGGCTCTAGCTGAACACTGTGAGCAGGACGCACTGCACTAAATGTAAATAGCAGGAACGGATCTAGCTGAACACTGTGAGCAGGACGCACTGCACTAAATGTAAATAGTCTAGAAGATAACAGGAACGGATCTAGCTGAACACTGTGAGCAGGACGCACTGCACTAAATGTAAATAGCAGGAACGGATCTAGCTGAACACTGTGAGCAGGACGCACTGCACTAAATGTAAATAGCAGGAACGGATCTAGCTGAACACTGTGAGCAGGACGCACTGCATTAAATGTAAATAGTCTAGATAGAAGATAACAGGAACGGATCTAGCTAAACTGAATACAGTGTATATATATATATGCAACACCTGGGATGCATATATATACACAATACACTGTAAGTGCAGCTAACTGACTGACTGTTCTGCCTAATCTATCTAACTCAAATCAAATGACACTGTCTCTCTCTCTCTCTATCTCTCAGCACACCGGAACACACACTACACAGGGCCGCCGTGCAGGCGGCCTTATATAGTGTGGGGTGTGTACTAAATCCCCTGAGCCATAATTGGCCAAAGCCACCCTGGCTTTGGCCAATTACAGCTCTCTCTACTGACGGCGCTGTGATTGGCCAAGCATGCGGGTCATAGTGCATGCTTGGCCAATCATCAGCCAGCAATGCACTGCGATGCCGCAGTGAATTATGGGCCGTGACGCGCCACACGAATTTAGCGCGAACGGCCCATAACGTTCGCAATTCGGCGAACGATCGAACAGCCGATGTTCGAGTCGAACATGGGTTCGACTCCAACACGAAGCTCATCCCTATTGGTCAGAGAATGGCCTTGCAGTTGACCAACCTTCTTGCACTTTAAAGTACATATCAACCCATTCAGGAAGCTCTCATATGACATTTAACTTAATAAGGCAACCTTAAAAGTAATCTTCCAACATTTCAAATCTGCAGCTATGAGTAAAATAATAGTTGATTACCAGGCCTGTATCTGGTAGGTGCTGGGGTGGGATGGGCAATGCCCATCCAGATTTTAGTCGTGCCCCCCCAGATCTTTGAGAGTGCATCCACTAATCCATGAGACTTGATGGGCACATTTGATGTAAGGGGGCACTCGGGGGAGTGGGCAATGGATGTAAGGGGGCACTCTGATGTGGACATTTTATGTAAGGGACACTCTGATGAGGAAAATTGATGTAAAGGGGGACTCTGATGAAGTGTCCTGATGTAAGGAGGGACTCTAATAGGAACCCCGATGTAAGGGGGAACTCCGATGAAGTATCCTGAAGTAAGAAGGGATTCTAATAGGGACATTTCATATAAGGGGTGGGGATGAGCTTCGAGTTAGAGTCGAACCCATGTTCGACTCGAACATCGTCTGTTCGACCGTTCGTCGAATTATGAACGTTATGGGCCGTTCACGCCAAATTCGAGTGGCCCGTCATGGCCCATAATTCACTGCGGCATCTCAGTGCATTGCTGGATGATGATTGGTCCAGCATGCACTATGACCCGAATGCTTGGCCAATCACAGCGCCGTCTGTACAGAGAGCCGTAATTGGCCAAAGCCAGGGTGGCTTTGGCCAATTATGGCTCAGGGGGTTTAGTACACGCCCCACACTATATAAGGCCGCCTGGGTGGCGGCCTTGTGTAGTGTGTTGCAGCGGAGAGAGATAGAGAGACGGTGCCATTTGATTTAAGTTAGAGTAGGCAGGTGAGTCAGTTAGCTGCACTAACAGTGTACTGTGTATATATATGCATCCTAGGTGTTGTATATATATATATATATATATATATATACACTGTATTCAGTTTAGCTAGATCCGTTCCTGTTATTCTCTTCCTACTGACAGGCACGCAGGTGTTTTTACAGTATTTACAGTTAGTGTACTGTGTCCTAAAGCTACCTGAAGAAAATTGCTGGTGTTCTTCTGATCCTATTAGTACCACAGGCAGGTGCTACAGTATTTACAGTTAGTGTGCCGTGTCCTCTGCACAGTGTGCACCTAAAGCTATCTGAAGAAAATTGCTGGTGTTCTTCTGATCCTATTAGTACCACAGGCAGGCAGCTACAGTATTTAGAGTTAGTGTACTGTGTCCTCTGCACAGTGTGCACCTAAAGCTACCTGAAGACAATTGCTGTTGTTCTGATCCTATTAATACCACAGGCAGGCAGCTACAGTATTTACAGTGTATTGTGTAAATATATATGCATCCTAGGTGTTGTATATATATATATATATATATATATATATATATATATATATATATATATATATATATATATAAACTGTATTCAGTTTAGCTAGATCCGTTCCTGCTATTCTCTTCCTACTGACAGGCACGCAGGTGTTTTTACAGTATTTACAGTATTTACAGTTAGTGTACTGTGTCCTCTGCTCAGTGTGCACCTAAAGCTACCTGAAGAAAATTGCTGGTGTTCTTCTGATCCTATTAGTACCACAGGCAGGCAGCTACAGTATTTAGAGTTAGTGTACTGTGTCCTCTGCACAGTGTGCACCTAAAGCTACCTGAAGACAATTGCTGTTGTTCTGATCCTATTAATACCACAGGCAGGCAGCTACAATATTTACAGTGTATTGTGTATATATATGCATCCTAGGTGTTGTGTATATATATATATATATATATATATATATATATATATATATATATATATATATATATAAACTGTATTCAGTTTAGCTAGATCCATTCCTGTTATTCTCTTCCTACTGACAGGCACGCAGGTGTTTTTACAGTATTTACAGTATTTACAGTTAGTGTACTGTGTCCTCTGCTCAGTGTGCACCTAAAGCTACCTGAAGAAAATTGGTGGTGTTATTCTGATCCTATTAGTACCACAGGCAGGCAGCTACAGTATTTACAGTTAGTGTACTGTGTCCTCTGCACAGTGTGCACCTAAAGCTACCTGAAGAAAATTGCTGGTGTTCTTCTGATCCTATTAGTACCACAGGCAGGCAGCTACAGTATTTAGTTGGTGTACTGTGTCCTCTGCACAGTGTGCACCTAAACCTACCTGAAGAAAATTGGTGGTGTTCTTCTGATCCTATTAGTACCACAGGCAAGCAGCTGCAGTATTTACAGTTAGTGTACTGTGTCCTCTGCACAGTGTGCACCTAAAGCTACCTGAAGACAATTGTTGTTGTTCTGATCCTATTAATACCTCAGGCAGGCAGCTGCAATATTTACAGTTAGTGTACTGTGTCCTCTGCACAGTGTGCACCTTAAGCTACCTGAAGACAATTGCTGGTGTTCTCATACTAATAATACTACAGGCAGGCAGTTGATTCTGCTAGCTGCAGTATCAGTATATATATACATCCCAGCTTTGTGCAGCTACATCTCACTGCAGGCCATTAGTATGTCTGGAAGACCAACAAGGAGAGACAGTGACAAGCCAATAAAAGAGGGCAAGCAGGCTCTGTGTCTAGAGGCAACAGTGCTGGTCATGGAGACGGTGCATCCTCATCAGCACGAGGCCGTGGGACACGCTTGTCCTTTTTTTCAGCAGCTGGTCGTGTTGAGCCGCAACATGCGGAAGACTTGGTAGAGTGCATGACCAAGCCGTCCTCATCCTCCCCATCCTCTCTCACCCAGGCTCAGGGTACTTTGTCTGGCAAAGCAGCTGCCAACACAGCCTCTTCCCTCGGCTCAATGGCATCAGTCACTCCTTCCCTAGCCCCACCATGTCCTCCTGAGGAGTCCCCGAACTGTTTGACCACAGTGTTGGGTATATGCTCCAGGAGGATGCCCAGCATTTTGAAGGCTCCGATGATGGTACCCAGCTAGAGGAAGGCAGTAACGTGAGCCCAGAGAGAGGGGTGCCCAAGAAGGACAGCAATCTGGCAGTCATGTTCCCCCAGCTGCAGCATACTGCCAGCTTTCTCCAGTGATGAGGAGGGAGGGGATGATGAGGAAGTCACTGACTCCACGTGGGTGCCTGATAGGAGAGAGGAGGAGGCACATCTCCAATGAGGCTGGATGCCCTCCAGGGGCCAGCTTAAGGGCAGCACACTGACTGCATCACACCACAGAGCTCTGCATGTGCAGGGCGCTGCTGTCTCTGCACGTTATTCCAAAAGTTGTTTGGTGTGGGCCTTTTTTGAGACGAGTGCAGCAGATCCCACCGCTGCTATTTGCAACATATGTCTCAAGCGTATCTCGCGTGGCCAAAACATCACCCGCTTGGGCACCACATGCTTGGCCAGACATATGTCGACCTGCCATGCAGTTAGTTGGCAAGCGTACCTAAAAGACCCACACCAAAGAACAAAGCGGACCTCTCCTTGCTCCACATCAGCTGGGATCTCCATCCCCACTTTACCTTCAGTCCTCTGAAACCTGCACTGAGAGGAATGAAGGTGTAGAATTAGGTGTGTCACTGCCAAGTATTTGTGGGCAATCTGCTATCGGTACACCGACGTCAGATTGTACCAGGCAAATTTCCCTGCCCCAGCTGCTGCACTGCCAAAAGAAGTTCGCTCCCAACCATCCACATGCCCAGCGGTTGAATGCTAACTTGGCTAAATTGCTAGCACTTCAACTGCTGCCTTTTCAGTTGGTAGACTCTGCCCCCTTCCGTGAGTTTGTGGAATGTGCGGTTCCTCGGTGGCAGGTTCCCAAATGCCACTTTTTCTCACGGAAGGTGATTCCGGCTCTCTACCGGCATGTGGAAGGCAATGTCTTGGCCTCGCTGGACAGGGCGGTCAGCGGTAAGGGGCATATTACCGCTGACTCATGGTCCAGCAGGCATGCACAGGGACGTTACCTATCTTTCACCGCGCACTGGGTGACTCTTCTGGCAGCTGGGAAGGATGCAGGACAGGGTGCAGTAGTGTTGGAGGTTGTTCCGCCAGCACACCTCCAAAATTCTACTAGTGGTGATTCTGCCACACCTCTCTCCTCCACCCCTCCTCTTCTTCTTCCTCCATGGCCTCTTCCTGTACTGATTTGTCCTCTGAACCAGCGGTGCTCTGTAGGCGTTCAAGGGACTACGCAAGCACGCAGGCAAAAAGATGCCATGCGGTGCTTGAGCTGGTGTGCTTGGGGGACAGGAGCCACACTGGGGCAGAGATTCTGTCAGCTCTGCAGGGGCAGGTTCAGAGGTGGTTGACGCCACACCAGCTTAAGCCAGGTATGGTGGTTTGCGACAATGGCACCAACCTCCTCTCCGCCCTCCGACAGGGATAACTGACCCATGTGCTCTGTTTGGCTCACGTCCTTAACTTGGTGGTGCAGCGGTTCTTGGGCAGGTACCAGGCTTACAGGATGTCCTAAGGCAGGCCAGGAAAGTCTGTCTGCATTTCCGCCGGTCATATAATGCCAGTGCTCGGCTGGCTGACCTCCAAAAGGAATTTAACCTGCCCAAGAACCGCCTAATCTGTGACATGCCCACCAAGAGGAACTCAACGTTGGCCATGCTGCAGCGGCTGCACACACAGCAGAGGGCCATCAATTAGTACCTATGCGACTATGGCACCAGGGCAGGGTCTGGGGAGATTGTTTTTTTTTTCCCCACACCAGTGGGCTATGATCAGGCATGCATGCACTGTCCTGTCACCATTTGAGGCGGCCACGACGATGGTGAGCAGTGACAGTGCATGCATCAGTTACACTGTCCCTCTTGTTCACCTGTTGGAGCACACGCTGCGTGGAATAATGGACAGGGCACTTGAGGCAGAACAGAGGGAGGAAGAGGAGGACTTCCTTACCTCTCAAGGCCCCCTTTATCCAGACAGTGTTCCTGCGTACCCGCCGATCACACAGGAAGAGGATGAGGAGGGGGATTGTGTCAGCATGGAGGTGGGGCCTGCCACTCAGCATTAGCAGCAGTCTTCAAGGGATCATTTACAGTCCGAAGAAACCCATGGACTTGCACGTGGCTGGGAGGAGGTGGCTGCGGATCATGTCATCCTTAGTGACCTACTGAATGCCTCAGCAAACCTACGCTGCATGGCCTACCTGATCCTGCAAAGCCTGTGGAAGGATCCTCATATTTCTGGTATCAAGGGGAGGGATGATTACTGGCTGGCAACCCTCCTTGATCCACGTTACAAGGGTAAGGTTGCGGACCTTATCTTGCCGTCGCAGAGGGAGCAGAGGATGAAACATCTTCGGAAGGCCTTGCAGGAAGGTTTGTGCAACGCGTTTCCAGAGCCTGGGAGGTTACAATTTCCTGGTCCTCCTGGACAACATGTAGCTGAGGCTTTGGTCAGTCACAGAAGGAGCGGTGGAGAAGGTGGCCGTCTGACCGATGCATTCAGACAATTTTTTAATCCGCAGCCCCAGGGTCTGATCGGTTCCAGTAACCATCGCCAGCGTCTGATTCACATGGTGCAGGATTACCTAGGGGAAAAATCTGACTTGGACACCTTTCCCACCGAAAATCCTCTGGGTTATTGGGTCTTGAGTATGGATCACTGGCCAGAGCTTGCACAGTATGCAATTGAGCTACTGGCCTGTCCTGCATCCAGCGTTCTTTCGAAACGCACATTCAGTGCTGCTGGAGGCTTTGTAACCGATCACAGGGTGCGCCTGTCCACCGAATCGGTCGATCGGATCGGCTGACCTTCATAAAAATGAATCAGTCTTGGATCACCAGCTACCAAGCACCTGTTGCTGATGTAACCGATTGATTTTTTTTATGTGAGATCCCTTCAAGACTGCCTATGCTGATGCTGAGTGACTATCCTGTTATGCTGAGTGACAATCCTCTTCCTCCTCAATTTTCATGCTGATAGCTTGTAAGAACATTTTTGGTTCTGGGCACCGCCACCAGTGGCCAAGGCCCAATTTTTCTGCCCCTGTTTAACAGGGGCATGTAATTACAATTTTTGATGCAATACTTTAAGCAGGGCTCATTCCTGTACTCCAACTATAGTATCTGTGAGGGGTTGCAGTGTTGTGGCACCAGCACCAGTGCCCAAGGCCCAATTTGTCAGCCACTGTTTAACTGGGGCGTATAATTACAATTTTTGCTGCAATACTTTGCAGCAGGGCTCATTCCTGTGCTCCAACTATAGCATCTGTGAGGGGTTGCAGTGTTGTGGCAGCAGTGGCTAAGGCCCAATTTTTCTGCCCCTGTTCAACAGGGGCGTATAATTACAATTTTTAATGCAATACTTTGCAGCAGGGCTCATTCCTGCGCTCCAACTAGAGTATCTGTGAGGGGTTGCAGTGTTGTGGTACCAGCACCAGTACCCAAGGCCCAAATTTTCAGCCCCTGTTTAACAGGGACATGTAATTACAATTCTTGATCTAATATTTCACAGCATATAGTAGAATGAACCACTGAAGGTCAAATATGTTGCCTTCAAAACATTGCCAACATCCCGGATCAGTGCGAAAAATAAGACCCTTGGGTCAGGGAACTTATATACCCCCCAGTATAATGGGACTTTGTAGGCAAACCAAACGATCAAATTCGATAAAAAATGTTTTATTTATTTAGAAAAACATAAAAGCAAGATACATTGAACATGAATCTCAACAACAGTACTTATACAGTAAAATTTGCTTTCATATAGTAATTTTTGTATACTTCCATTTGTAATAGGATATTTTCTCTAGATGCCTGACGTGTTTCAGGACGGTGTCTCTTCTTCAGAGGCGTATTGTAGAGAGAAAAAAATCATATATGTAGGAGATACATTCTGAAATAACAAATTAAAAATTTTTTGCACAATGTAACAATATAAAAAAGAAGAGGTTTAGCAACCCAGCATCCCACAGTGTCCACCATACATACCATTAAAGAGTTTTCAAAAAATGAAAAATGCATGCATAAGTGTGCACAGGCATCCAATTTTGGATGAAGCAGCAAATTATGTCTTTTGGATAAAAACGCACTGGCTGTCGGCTGACCAGCCAGTGTAGAATAATGGTTATCCCTCAGCTTCAGAAGTGACTTCGCAAAGGCCCCCAAATGAGAGGACACTACTGGGTCCCAATTTAACCTTTAAAAAGGAAAAGAGAGAAAGCTTTTGAGTAATTTTCTCAGAACCCATCAATTAATTATTTCTATTTCTTATCATTTCATTTTATCTTATTTTATTTTCCATTTGCCATGAAAAACAAGCCTTATTGCCTGTGTGCAGGACTGGAAAAACCACAGTGCAGCCGAACCGCCCTGACAAACAGGCGCAAAGCAGGAAATGGATGCAAAAGAAAAAAAGGGGGGGTGTAGGGAGGTTTGCCTGTCTCTATCTCCCACAGAGTATATCCCGCAAAGAGATGCATCGCCCATCACAGGGGGAAAGAGATTTAAAGTTACTCACTTGTTGGGTGCAGAGATGAAGCATAGGCTGGTAGAGCAAGAAACGTTTTGGAGCCTGGATGGTGGGATGGCACGCTGGGCAGGACGCCATGACGCGGCTTCAATAGCCACCGGCGTCTGCGCAGTGAGATCCGTCTCAGAAGTGTCAGCAGAGGAGAGAATGCCGCTCTGTGAGTCTGGATATACTCTGTGGGAGATAGAGACAGGCAAACCTCCCTACACCCCCCCTTTTTTTCTTTTGCATCCATTTCCTGCTTTGCGCCTGTTTGTCAGGGCGGTTCGGCTGCACTGTGGTCTTTCCAGTCCTGCACACAGGCAGTAAGGCTTGTTTTTCATGGAAAATAAAATAAGATAAAATGAAATGATAAGAAATAGAAATAATTAATTGATGGGTTCTGAGAAAATTACTCAAAAGCTTTCTCTCTTTTCCTTTTTAAAGGTTAAATTGGGACCCAGTAGGGCTGTCCTCTCATTTGGGGGCCTTTGCGAAGTCACTTCTGAAGCCGAGGGATAACCATTATTCTACACTGGCTGGTCAGCCGACAGCCAGTGCGTTTTTATCCAAAAGACATAATTTGCTGCTTCATCCAAAATTGGATGCCTGTGCACACTTATGCATGCATTTTTCATTTTTTGAAAACTCTTTAATGGTATGTATGGTGGACACTGTGGGATGCTGGGTTGCTAAACCTCTTCTTTTTTATATTGTTACATTGTGCAAACCATTTTTCATTTGTTATTTCAGAATGTATCTCCTACATATATGATTTTTTTCTCTCTACAATACGCCTCTGAAGAAGGGACACCGTCCTGAAACATGTCAGGCATCTAGAGAAAATATCCTATTACAAATGGAAGTATACAAAAATTACTATATGAAAGCAAATTTTACTGTATAAGTACTGTTGTTGAGATTCATTATCAATGTATCTTGCTTTTATGTTTTTCTAAATAAATAAAACATTTTTTATCGAATTTGATCGTATGGTTCGCCTACAAAGTCCCATTATACTGGGGGGTATATAAGTTCCCTGACCCAAGGGTCTTATTTTTCGTAATATTTCACAGCAGGGCCCATTCCTGCGCCCGCCAAGAGTAACTGTGAGGGCTTACAGTGTTGTGGCAACACCATCACCAAAGGCCCAATATTTCTGTCCCTGTTCAACAGGTGCATGTAATTACAATTCTTGATATAACATTTCACAACAGGGCACGTTCCAGCACCCACCAAGAGTAACTGTGAGGACTTACAGTGTTGTGGCACCAGCACCACCACCACCAAAGGCCCAATTTTTCTACCACTGTTCAACAATGGCATGTAATTACAATTCTTGATCTAATATTTCACAGCAGGGCCCATTCCTGCACCCACCTAGAGTAACTGTGAGGGCTTACAGTGTTGTGGCAACACCAACACCTAAGGCCACAATTTCTGCAGAGTATATAGGTCAGGCCCCTACTTTCAAACATCCAACCTACAAACGACTCCTACTTGCAAACGGAAGAAGACAACAGGAAGTGAGATGAAATCTACCCCTAGGAAGGGAAATTCTCTCCTGTAAGAGTTAATATGGGAAAAATGTGTCTCCTCTTTACTGATGCTTTATCACCAATCCTTGTTTCACAAAAAACCCCAAATTTTCAAAAAATATTTGTCATTGGGACAGAAAGTGAGGTGAAATATTCTGAAGAGGTGCACAGACAGCAAAACAAATGTTACAGGGGTGATAACCCTTCCCTATGTTTTCCAAAAAGCTTAAAAATAGATTTTTTGGCTGGAGCTACACTATAAAAATGTACCAGTTCAAAATTACAAACAGATTCTACTTAACAACAAACCTACAGTCCCTGTCTTGTTTGCACAGCCTGTATAGTGCTGTTCAGAGTATATAGGGCCTGGGGGCCCCCACACCTTTCCTTTTTTAATTTGGGTGCGGGGTTCCCCTTAATATCCATACAAGACCCAAAGGACCTGGTAATGGACTGGGGGGGGTACCCATGTCGTTTGTCTCACTGATTTTCATCCATATTGGCGGGACCCGACATTACATTAAAGCCGCAAGCAGTTTTAAATGACTTTTATTCCTTTAAAAATATCATTTTATGCAGGGACTGTTCTAAGCACGGGAAATACGTGCCACTTTACAGGCATACTATAGACAATCCCCAGGTACGATATTTAAAAGAATATTTCACCTTTTTTTTCACTTTAAGCATCATTAAAATCACTGCTCCCGAAAAAATGGCGCCAGATCATATAGGCTAGCTTTGGCCCTGCTGGTTATCCTGCCATTAAGGGTCTTGTTCAATGTCTCTCCTAAATTGTAACCTCTGACGTGGAGATTTTGCTATACGCTATGCGTAATCCATGTCTCTTGCGCTATTAAGCGCCCTTTCAGCCTTTTGGTATAATGCATCTCAATAAACCCGTGTCTCCCGCATTTCTCCAAGTAAACAGACATAGTCACCGTCCTCATGTTCTTAGCTCCATCACCCGACTGCATCTCCTGAGCACAGCCACTTGGTTTTTATTCATGGACAACAATTAGGAAGTCATGGCCCCAGCAGCCAATCGCTTCCTCCATGCAAAATGACATCACAGGAAATGACCACACAGGAAATGACACTAAAGGGGAAGGCATCCACAGGAGTAGGGGGGAGAAGTGCACAAGTCTCATCCACTTGAGGCATGTACACTGCCCTCCGACCAGCCACATCCACCATCTTGGCCAGCATGGAGCCCACTAAATACTGCTCAGACTAACCAGTATCTAGTAAGATCATTCTACTTGTTCTTACAGGCTTGAGAAGATCTGCGGGGACATTGCTACTGCTGTTGTCAATATACGGTACAAGTATACCAACAAGGCAGATATTAATGTCCTCTTATAAAAGCAGATGTGTATTAGACATGTGTGATTAGTTTCGTACGAATCGAAAATTCGTACGAATTTCCGTAAATTCGTACATTCGGGAGGATCCGAAATACAAAATTTCGTTTAGGAATTTCGGATCCAAATTCCTAACGAACATTCGTAATTGTTACGAAAAGTTAACGAACCTAACGAAAATTCGTAATTCGTACGAAATTTTGGACACGAATTACAAAATACAAATTAATTCTGATACGGAACAAAACGAAACAAATTTATTGACAGCGTACATGTCTAATGTGTATCCAAAATGGACAGCATAGCCACAACAGAGATATAATATGTTTCTCTCGTTATGCAGATTTCGCTTCTCTAATGTGCATAGACATTTGACGCGCTTTAGCAAATTAAATGTCATCCAGTTAAGGTTAACATCAGTTTTTTTCCATAATATTTTTTTATTTGTGGTTTACAGAGAATAACAGACATGAGAAACATTGATAGACGGAAAAAATGGGGGGTATCAATGACATTTAAAATGCACAAGTTATCACCAACTGGGTGTGCAAATCAGGTATTGCAGATGTATTAGGGTAGAACCAAAGAAATTACATCTTAAACCTCATCAGATGTGAATCCTTCTTAACCTTCTACTTGTTGTAGCAATTTTGTCCAGTGAACTAGAGCTCACATTAGGCTAGTGTAGAATGCGCTCGATCCATGCCTTTAAAATATTTTTTGTATGTGCTATTTTGGGTGCTAGAGTGTTCCCTCTCTTTCCAGGGTCTAGATCAGGGGTCTCCAAACTTTCTGAACAAAGTTCTAGTTTACTGTCCTTCAGACTTTGAGGGGGCCGGACTGTGGCCAGTGGGAATAGATAATACCCTGGCATCAATGGGAGTAGTGAATGCCCCACAATTGGTGTCATTTGGAGGAATATTGCCCCATTGTTGGTAATAGTGCCCCATCACTGGTGTCATTGGGAGGAATAGTGCCCCATTGTTGGTATTAAGGGAAGGAATAGTGCCCCATCATTGGTGTCAGTGGGAACAGAAGGAAGAATAGGGCCCTGCAGTTGGTGTCAGTGGGAAGAATAGTGCCCCAATGTTGGTATCAGTGACAGAAATTATGCCCCATTGTAGGTGTAGAAGGAATAGTG